>NC_133666.1:698753764-698761264 GCF_037893015.1 Macrotis lagotis
TGACCCTTGCAACGTCCCAAAGAGGTAATGTTGCTGATTATTGAAGATTTCGAGATTGAAGACAGATTTAAGGCCACCGTAAAGGTGAAGGAATTCACACACTCTCTGGGAATGTTAAAACTGCTCAGGATTTTATGAAGGCAAAATATTACAAATATACAGATTAAAACTCCTAGAAAAGCAGTACCCACCTAAAGAATAGACTTGGTGAAGTGAGAGAGAGAAAGGCGGGCGACCATGAGGCTTGGCTAAGGCTGGCCATGTAGCCTAAGAAAGAGCATTAGAAAAACCCATCCTGCCAGCGTCAGAGCAAAGGAAGAAGAGAAAAAGTGCAGAAGTTGCAACACTTCCTGTTAAATACTCTTCTGTGGTAGGGTGAGCATTGGGCAGTGCTTGGGGAGTGGTCCTACATCTTGGACCAGGTATCTTCCAATGGCAAACTACATACTGGCCCTTCCTGTCCCAAGGTGCTCCACACCCAAGTTCAACATGTCCTTCACTGTCACACTAGCATCTACAACTCAAGTTAAGTGAAGGGGAAAATGGGGGGGGGGGGGCAAGATACAAACAACAGAGTCAAGGGGAAACAGGATACAATCAACAATCAAGGTCAATTTACATCTCAGGAGCAAACAGCCCTCCATAATTAACAAGATCTTAACAGCATTAAAGCTACATTCATAATTCTCTACATCATTTCCCTGCATCAGTAGGAACTTTTATCTCCAGTTTATAAATGAGGAAACTGAGGCAAATAGAGGTCAAGTGATTAGGGTCACACAGCTAGCAACAGTTGAGGCCAAAATTGAACTCATTTCTTTCTGACTCTAGGTCTGATTCTCTATCCATTCTGCCACCTAGTTGCTATCTCAACTTGGGCCAGGTTCACTAAGTATGTCCCCTTATAGTCACCACAGGTCTTAAATGGCATGTGAACAACATTCTTATAACTGTCACACTCCTGAGAATGCACATTATAAGTACTATGCCCTATAAGACTGGCTAGCAGAAAGTTCTTTGGCAAAAGTAAAGCTATTTCATTTGCTAATGTTTTCCACTTTCAGTCAATTATTCTGCAGTTGGCACATTTCTACTTCGGATAAACCTGAATAAAGGTACCTTGATTCAAAGATCCTTAAGCTCATTTCTGCATCAACAGTTAAGCCTGCTTCTTACATTTTCCTGGAGAATGTCCATTCGTTTCAAGTCAAAGTCATTCCTTATCACTCTACTCTCCTTTTCACTGAGAAGAAAACTAAGTTGATTGGAATCTATTACATCAAAGGAACTAAAAAAAACACAAAATCAATCTGCCCCAAATGCTAGGCATACAACCTTGATATTGCAGGGCAAGGAGAGCACACTACCATCCATGGTTTCTTTCTCTGACTCACCTAGAAAATATCATTCATAATGAAGGCCCTGTAGATAAAGCACCAGATCTGGAGTCATCAAGACTGAATTCAAATCCAGCCTCAGACATTCACTAGCTGTCAGACCCAAGGATAGTAACTTACTCTGCCTCAGTTTCCTCAATTGTAAAAAATATAACTGGAGAAGAAAATGGCAAACACTTCACTCTCTTTGTATAAGAAATTCTACACACAGTCTTGTAGAGTCAAACACAAATAAAACAACTGAATACCAACAATAAGGAATCCAAATAAAATACATGACAAAATAGTAATTCATGAAACAAGAAATTCATTTCTTACCTATTCCTTGAAGACTTCCAATTACACAGTATCAGGTTCCATTTTAATCAGTCTTGACTGAGGCTGGCATCTTATTCTGATTAAAGCAAGGACATATTTAAAAGCTGCCACAAGAGCAGTGAGAAGAGCGACTAACTCCTCCCTAGGCTCCCTATCATTTCAACTAACAGAGTTGAGAAAACAGGGAGGGAAATTCTGGATATTAGCACTTTTCAAAACACTTAGTTTCTGCTGTTTACTTTTTGTTCATAGGGTAAAAAAAGACATTTTTAGGAGGATGCTCAAGACCAAGTGTCTTCCGTGTTGACAAGCCTTCACTAGGTCTACCAGCAGTTGACAAAACCCATCTTCGATTTTTCACTGTGCTAGTTGCCTGTACCCCAAAAACGGGATAAGGAAGGAGAAAAGAAGACAAGACAACAGCACTAGCCGGTACTCTGTCAAATTGAGATGATGATGCTGTCTCCACTATCCTGTAGGAGAAGTGGTGAGAGGATGGAGAGAGAGGGAGAAATTAGCAACAGCAGCCAAACCGACTCTGAGTCTGGAATATTATTACTGCTGTTTTTGTCTATGTCCTTTTAGATATACACCGCTAATTCCACTATAAAAGTCAACAGAAAATAGAATTCTCTTTGTACAAAATTTTGGGCAACTTTGATGAACTGTCTCTGCAATCATAGTTCTGGAGTTAAAAGACCATCCATCTAATACAATTTTCATTTTAAAGAAAAGGAAATCGGGGGCAGCTAGGTGGCACAATGGATAGAGCACTGGCCTTGGAGTCAGGAGGACCTGAGTTCAAATCCGGCCTCAGACACTTAATAATTACCTAGCTGTGTGACCTTGGGCAAGTCACTTAACCCCACTGCCTTGCAAAAACCTTTCCAAAAAAGAAAAGGAAAGGAAATTGCTTCCCAGAGACAAATAGTGACTTAGCCTTTCAAGGGAGTAGGCATCAAAGTTGCACTATGGTTACAGACTGGCTTTTCTGCAAGGTTACCTCGCAGAGATGAGGGATGACTATATCCTCAATTGCACAAAGCATTCTCCTATTGCCTGTAAAAGAAATAGTTCTCAAACAAGTTGGGCCTGTGAATAATGTAGGTAGGCCAAGCAAATCCTCAACCAATCTAGTCCAACCACACTTAGTAGCATCAAAAATTTTTTAAAAAATGATTACATGTGTATGTGTGTATGTGACCTTGACCCAGATAGTCCATATTTCTGAGCATCAATTCTAATGCCTTGTACCATGCTTGTTAGCAATCTTAAAAGTATCCATGCAAAATAAATATTATCAATTGATAATATAAATAGGGAATACTCACTACTTACTACTACCTTTGTATTATAACAAAGAATTGCACAAAGATATATCTCAAACAGAAACACAGTCATAAACATTAACAGAAGAAACAATCTGCATCATGTGAGAATGGTTCTCTGCTCTTTGGGTAGTAAAGATGCTTTCAAAACTACCATTCTTGGGGTGGCTAGGTAGCACAGTGGATAGAACACCAGCCCTGGAGTCAGGAGTACCTGAGCTCAAATCCGGCCTCAGACACTTAATAATTACCTAGCTGTGTGGCCTTGGGCAAGCCACTTAACCCCATTGCCTTGCAAAAAACTAAAAAAAAAACCCAAACTACCATTCTTAACCACTTAGTTACAAATGATTCCAATTAGATTTATACGTCTTTCCTCATGATAAAAATGAATATCTAAAATATTTGCAGCTAAGTAAATGAAATTAATAAAAAATGTTTTTCTCTTCACTGAACAGTCTAATGCCAATATCCTCTAAATACAGTATTTTCAATCTTTTATATCTATGTTGGGACTTCATTGAGTCAGAATGCTTTATATCCAAATATCTATCTCTACTATTCATACAAATTCCAAATTCTTTCAAACAATATTCAGTCTTTAAATAAGAAGTCAATAAAATCACAACACTTCTCTAACACTGTTGAAATTTATTGTCTCAGCATTAACATCAATAACTATTTTGAGAATGGCTTTGTCATAAGATATGAGATTCAATTTCTTCTTAGCACAAGCACTAAGTAACTCAGTATTTGGGAGGCTCTGAAAGAAAGTATGGGAGAGAAGAGGTATTAGACTGACTACCAATCTGAAGGTCTACAGTGTCGTGCTAAGCTCATCACTGTATGCCTGTGATACCTGGACAGTCTACCAGCACCATGTCAGGAAACTGAATCGCTTCCATTTAAACTGTCTAAGGAAGAGTCTGAACATCTTCTGGCAGATTCCAGACACTGAGTCTTTTCTTGAGCTAATCTACATAGCATTCTAACATTACCACAGAGAGTGCAACTATGATGGGTTGGACATGTTGTTAGAATGCCAGATGTATGCTTGTCAAAAAACTATTTTATGGAGAACTCACAAAGGGTAAGCGCTCACAAGGAGGTCCAAAGAAGCAATAGTGAGACCCCCCTGGAGGTCTCCTTGAAGAACTTTAGAATTGACTGTACAGCTTGGGAGACACTGGCACAGGACTGCCTAGTATGGCTGCCCTCATCAGTGAGGGTCCTATGCTCTTTGAGGAAGGCTGAATGGAAGCAGCTCAAAGGAAATGTGACATCCATAAGTTTAGAGTCCCCACCCCAGGTGTTCCCACGGCCTAATTGTGAGTAACTTGTGGTAGAGCATTCTGATTAGTCATAGTTGGACACACTGTAATTTGTTTCAAACGTAGTGATGTCATTTTGGTCTCCTTTGACAATGAAGGACAAGAACCAACCAACCAATACAAGTACTAATACCTGAAGTAAGCCAAAGGACAATATTAAACTGAGAAATCTTTAGAGACATGGCTGAAAAGCAAGCTTTTCTACCAGAATAAAATTGTATAGGTTCCCTGAAAAAGATTTATTACATTTTGAGGTTCTTTTGTATTTTTCTTTCTTTTTAACATGAAATGAAAATCAAGCAAATGTATCAATTTTCTATAAACTGAAATTTTTCTCTCTGTTCTCCTGAAGATCAACTGAGAAGGCCCAACTTGAAAGGAAACCATCAGCAGAGTCCAGATCCTATGACTCTACTCTAAAGCTTGGAACCAAGTGAATCAATAAACTTTTCCATATCTAAGACTTCCCAGGCTCATGATTTGCACATCCCTGACCTCTTGCTCCCCTATCCCTTAAGATAGTCATCATTAGCACCACCAGCTACTTCTGGACCATCCATCCCCATGCTGGTGTTTGTCCTTAGTTCTCAAAGAAGACTGTGGCATTAGGGACCTACAGATTTCAGTGGATCTCAGTGAAGAGGACTGTGTAATGTTGCCAGTCTCACTTTCTCCTCGGGAGCCATCTGGATCCAGTGGCCAGATATGAGTCAGGAAAACTGAAGATTGCTCTCCATGCAATGGGAGAGCTTGGCCTTGAAAGCTGGGTCTTTTCCAAGTCAGTATGACTGAGGCAAAGCACTATCCATCATAATGTTTGCATATATCAGGGACTTAAAATTGGGTACAGAATTAATCCTCATGCTGACCTAAAGGAAAAAATGAAATACTTGTGGGTATATGTGTTTAGACATATATGTGTATATAGGTGCATGTCTATATATCAGCAGTTTGATCCCAACATATTTATATTCAATTATCTCCAAAACATATTAAATATATGCCTTTATTTGCATTCATGGAATGTCAAAAGCAAAAAAGTAGCAATATAGACATCCATTAGAATCATGTGCCCTGAGAGTTACCATAAATGGCTTTCCTCATAAAAAAAATTATACTTTAAAAAATTTTAATTTTAAGAAAACTTCAGTTAAGTATTATTCTTTTTTGAAAATTTAGCTGTCTAAACTATACCCCTTATTTTATAGTTTAAAAAAGTCACATGCCCTAAAAGCTTTAATATAAATGAGACATATATCTTAGAATCTTCAAAATCAAGGGGCGGCTAGGTGGCGCAGTGGATAAAGCACTGGCCCTGGACTCAGGAGTACCTGGGTTCAAATCCAGTCTCAGACACTTAATAATTACCTAGCTGTATGGTCTTGAGCAAGCCACTTAACCCCGTTTGTCTTGCAAAAACCTAAAAAAAATCGAAAGAGAGAGGAGAGAAAACCACAAAAATGGAGAAGGTTGCCATCTGTTTAACTGAATTTTCTTAGTATTTATTGGATAAATAAAAATCACTAATACAGCAGAATAGTGAAAACTTTTTTCTTAAGCATTAAGGGACATTTAAGGGTGGCTAGGTGGTGCAGTGGAAAGCGCACTGGCCCTGACGTCAGGCGTACCTGAGTTCAAATCCAGACTCAGACACTTAATAATTACCTAGCTGTGTGGCCATGGGCAAGCCACTTAACCCCATTGCCTTGCCAAAAAATAAAAAGCATTAAGGGAAATTTTGAGATCTGGATCTATAAATCCCTACCAATAATATCAGGGTTGAAGTATTTTACTGAAAGCCATGCCTTAAAAATGAAGGGTCACTGCCTCAAGTGTATAATTGATAATACAACACACAAATATTTTCCAACAGAAAATTCCATGAAGGCTACTAAGTCTAACTTTGCCAGTGGTTATACTGTGTGGGGTTGTTGAGATTATTACTATATGAGTTATTTTCATGCTTTATTCTAACAAATATATTATACAAAAGTAATAGTAAGTAAAAATATAACAAATTATAGGATAATAAAAGATTATTGTATTATGAATAATTAGGCTATTTCATTAAATATTCTATCTTATCCCCTTGGTCAGTCAGTCAATAACTATTTATTATGCATCTACATGAACTGTGAGAAAACAAAGAAAAGCAAAACACAGTTGCTGCTCTGAAGATGTTTCCAGTTCAATGGGAGGAGAAATGAAAACAATTGTGAGCAAGCAAAATCAATATAGGAAATAATAAACAGAGGAAAGGCACTGGAACTAAACTGAGTCAAGAAAGGTTTCTTGTGGAAGATGGGTTTTAGCAGGGATTAGAAGGGAGCCAGGAAAGTCAGGAGGGGGAGCAGAAGAGGAGAAGCATCTCAGGCATGAAGGACTCACAGAAATGGAACATCGCATTGGAGGGGCAGCAAGGAGGCCAATGTCACTGAACTGAAAGGTAGAAGAGGGTGAGGTAGCAAAGGGTTTGAAATGCCGAGCAGATAACTCTACCCAAACCCTGAGAGTTCTGGGCTGGCCTCAGGTCATTCTGCCTCCTTTCTTATGGGGTGGATTTATTCCAGACTACTCCCAAGATTCTTCTTCCTCTCTGCGCCAACGCCTGTCCTTCTACCAACCAAGCTAGCTCTCACCTCCAATAGCAGGAAATGGTGCATTTCTGACTTTCGATCTCCAGCACCTGGCAGACTGACAGTTAACCAATGATTGCTTGAATTAAGTGACTTGTACATAGAATTCACATTAAAGCAAAATATACATAGGCTGCATATTTTACATATTATTTTTAAACTGTGCATTGAGTTGATCCACAAGCATTTATTAGGTAGGTGGCACAGCGGATAGAACAGTATCCCTAGAGTCTGGAGGGCCTGAGTTCAAATTTGATCTTGGACACTTGACCCTTACTAGCTGTGTGACCTTGGGCCAATACTTCACCCTGATAGCCTTGCATCCAGGGCCTTCTCCAGTCATCTTGGCACTAAACCCAGATGGCTCCAGAGGAAAAAAGTGAGGTTGGAGACTTTAACACCCCCCCCTCCAGTCCAATTCCCATGCATGTCATGGTGTCACCTCCCTGGGACAAACATCATCACTCATCAAGAAGCACTTCCTAGGGGA